>NW_027280254.1:0-32500 GCF_046629955.1 Centroberyx affinis
TGTTATTTTCATTTTTTTTATAGTGTTGTTTTCAGTATAGTGTTGTTTATAGTGTTGTCTTAGGTCTGATTTACTCATTGTAGGCATATAGTTAATATCTAGAAATGTCCTCAAAAATTATTCTGATGTTAGATTTGTTTTTATTACCATTGTAATAAAAATCTAGATCTTGGAGAGCTCAGACAAGTGTAAAAAAAAAATAAAAAATGATGAATTAGATCATTATTATTATTATTTTCCATTTAGAAACAAGTTACAGGAATTCCTATATGTGTTACTGTTGAAATATCAATTAGGCCTATGTAATAATTAATTTCATGTTTGTCAAGAGCATGCCAACAAATGCATACAAATATTTTCATAGGCCTACAAATGTTTGCATTGGTATCTCTCTGATGAAATCACATTGATAATCACATAATTACTTTTAATTTCATTGGATTATTTATTCTGGTGTATTCTGTACTGAATTAAGATATTTGAAAGAGTTCAACTTCTTTCAAGAAGAACTTATTTTAGAAAATCAACATTAATTTTGCTTGTACTTTACCCAAATTGTATGTATGTTTGTGTGTGTGTGTGTGTGTGTGTGTGTGTGTGTGTGTGTGTGTGTGTGTGAGAGCGTGCATGCATACATACATGCACCCACACAAGCATGAGTTTGAGTCTGTGTGTACGTGTGTGTGTCTGTGTGTGTACATCTATCTCTGAATGCTTGCAAGCATTCAGGGATGCGCACGTGCGCACATGCGCACGCACATGCTTTTGTGTGTGTGTTATGCCACAGACCGACTCCTAACATTTCAGTCTTATTTCTCTGTGGGAGGTATGTGGTTAGTCAGTGTTTGGACACAGTAACCTGGGCTGATACAGATCAAAGTCTGATCCCTCTCTTTTTCTCTCTCTCTCTCTCTCTCTCTCTCTCTCCCTCTCTCTCTGTCTCTCTCTCTCTCTCTCTCTCTCTCTCTCTCTCCCTCTCTCTCTCGCTCTGTCTTTACTTCACAGATCTTGGACGGGTCAGGCCATGTAAAGTTCTGCGTGGATGCCAGCAAGCCAGATATCGGGAGCTGGCTGAAGCACATCCAGTTTGCCCCTGCGGCCAAGCAGCACAACCTGACAGCGTGCCAGATAGATGATCAGGTATGTGGGGACACTCGCAGCCTGCTTGGCAGAACAACCTCAACAAAATACTACTTCAGTATGATTTGAAGACAAAAAAAAACAAAAAAACAGAAACACATGTGGATCACTTGATTTTTCTTATCTCCCAAATGATGATGTGTCCACTTTTGAGTCCTTGCTGTCTGGCAGGATAAACCAAGTGCACTTGAAAGGAGTTCAGATGTTTGAAACCATATTCAGCAGTGTATTTTATGATGCCAGAAGGCCTCCCTCCCTGTATTTTCCAATGGCTGGCCTGTCTGCATGCTGTTGTGTTAAAAGGTGTTATTGTGATCTAAGTCAGATAGCCCCCTGAGCGGCTGGCCCACCCTGCCTTCAGTTCACACACACACATACACACACACAGCTCTCTCCTACGCTGCACCACAGAGGCTCCTTGCTATCTGTGTATGTGTGTGTGTGTGTGTGTTTTCTTTCTGTAATTGTGCTCTGGCTTCTGCCGTGCAGGGACCACAGGGCAGGATCAGAGGCGGCCTGCCGGGATGATAGTTCCACACACTTCCCAGTCACGCTTGCGATATAAACTCTCAGATATGCCAGGAATGTCACAGTCCTTTTCTGCTCACCTGGCTGCAGACAGAGATGCGTGCTGTACGCATGGGGGCCTGTTCACCTCGGTAATACCAGCGTTAGCCACAGACTACACAGAAACATGTATAGTTGGGGGGGGGGGGGTGTGCAGGAAGACAGGAGCCTAAACCTTATTTGACACGTGTGGATGCATTCCACAACTTCACCCGAATAAAAAAGACTTCATCAGCTAACTTGCATGTTTGTCATCACTTCTCACTGGTGGTCCATCCAGAATACTTGTTGAATGTCACCCATTGAAATTCCAGCCAAACCTATGAAAAAAAACCCCTCTTGTGTTCAGTAAAAAGCACATGTTAGTGGAACACTTCATAACTCAGTTCCAAGACAGTAGTGACCATGCAAACTGCAAATTACACAGGGAGATTTCCAATTGTGATAAAAGCAATGCAGTATAGTCATATCTGTATGTTCTGCATTTGGCATGATCCATCCTGATGTAATGGGAAATGTTTTAGTGAACATTTTAGTTATTGGCCCAGGACCGAATCCCCTCTCTGAATCTTCCCTTGTGTGTCTCTGTGTTCCTCTCACCCTGCTGTCTCAGTAAAGAGGGAAGAACTTGGGAAAGCGGATAGCCCCACTGTTTTCATAAAGAGAAGGAGAGAGACAGAGGGAAAGCTTTCCAAAAGTACTTACCCCATTCTCTTTTAAAATAGAGAGAGAGAAACAGGGAGTGAGAGAAAGCGAGCAAGAGAGAGAGAGCTGCCCTCTCCGTGAGGTGTGACTTGCTGTCAACACTGTGGTTCTGCTCGGGTGGCTGTGTAAGGCTCCGACAGGTCACGGACATGGCTATGATGAGGTGATTGTTAAGTATTACACACTGTCACAACACAGCACAATGTGCCGTCTTTAAGCCTTCCGGCCAACATTGGTGTTTTTGAAAACACACTGTAGCGCCTCACAATGCCTGTCTGTATGCTTAAATTGAATAGCCTAAATGGGGTGGTCTTGTAAAGCGGCTGTCAGTTTTTAGTACTGCTTGTGTGTGTGTGTGTGTGTGTGTGTACGTGCTTATGAATGCTTTTGTTTTGGATGTGTGCATATGAGTTTATGTGTGTATGACGTGTGTGTGAATTGTTCATTGTGTTTCGGGAGTGTGTGCGTGCGTTGGTGCAATGCTCACACCCGTGACTGCCTGTGTTTTTACATGCGTGTGTAAGTCTGAGTGTGTGTGTGTGTGTGTGCGCCTCAGTGCATGCACTCTGCAGGACTGTGATTTGTTCATTGCGGTTCAGATGACTCCCCATGCTCCTCATTGCGAGCTGGAAATGTTAAAACGCACAGTACCTGAGTCCAACAGGTTTTTTACTGCCACTGAGAAGTGCTGAGTCTAAACCCAGCCTGAAACCACATATTACGCACCAGCCGCACAACACACACGGTCACCAGTTTTCCACAGCAGGGCCTGACAGGACCAGCCAGGGCTTACATGCTGTATTACTTATCCTGCTAAATTTACCCCCCAGAACCAGATTTATACAAATCTTCTCGCATCTTGCCATCAACAGAGATGATTTAATATCTGAGTTATCGTTTTCATACAGTATAAGGCAGTGATTTGCAATTTCCAGGTGTAGAGGTTATTATTTGGTCTTGGTTCTTTCAAGCCCCCATTTAGCCCTGCCAGTGTGAGACTAACTCTTCAGTCCCACTTTGTGGAATAACCTGGCCTCCGTCCTCTTATTGCTGACCCAGTTCTGTTTATCATAAAACTTTATGATGAATCTCAAGAGGGTGAGGGAATGAGAGAGGAATGAGGAATGGATGAGAGGGGAAAGAGAAGAAAAAGTCTGTTTTGCCTTGCCTGAGGAACTGTTCGGTATCCCACTTATACTTTCTCTCTCTGTCCCTCTCTCTCTCTCTCTCTCTCTGTCTGTCTGAGTCTGAGTCTGAAATTTAAAACAGGGTTTGGAGAGTGACTTACATTGTTCTGCAGCATTGTCCTAGTTTTAGGTTATACTTAAAATCAATGGGACTTGGGTTGTGGATCATATTTTTTTGTCTTTTAACAATAGCATCAGCAGCAAATATATTTACTGACAATGCAACAAAGCAAATGATTCAGCCTTTTACTTTCAACCTATGGTCATTTCACAGAGCTAATCTGAGCACTGCTTTTGTGTTTTTTCAAGACATCTCTATTTTATTGCTTTATATATTTTACAGTATAGAGTGGAAGGCAACAGGAAATACTGGAGAGGAAGGAGATGGCACATGTCATAGTTTGTGAGCCACACTGAAACCTACAGTGTAGCAAATGCATGCTATAGCCAACCCTCCACAAAAGAAAATGTCCCTCCACAGTGTTCAAAATAGTATAAAATATTCTGTATTTGAATTTCATATTCAGTCATATTCAATTTTTCATTTAACATTTTTGAGATGGTATGGCAAGAAGCTATTTTGACAAAATGACTCATTCCAAGGCATCTTGATTACATAAAACCTAAAACCTTAATTGCTATATTTTTAATTTGGGCCTGCAGCCTATTGTTTGTGTTAAACGTTAGCCTTTGACCGTCCATGCCATAATGTTTGGGCTCTCCTGGTATACTCATTTGTTGCTGAGGCACTGACTAACCCAGTCTGAGCATTACTTGAATAGATCCTTCCATGATCAGCATGTTTTGTCGTTAGGATAATTACGGCAATTAGCACTGAAATCCCTCCGCTGCGTTCCTCACTCTACTGGCTCATTTGAAAGGAAAATGGATTAAAAGTCTAATTGACATCATCCAACGAGGCCCTGAAGAGCCTTTCATAAGACAGTGCAGAGGGATATGAACGTTAATCTCATTAGCGCTATTGATTCTCACTCAGTATTGAGTGGGATGAAGTGGCTGAGGGGAATACAAGCATCGCCCTGACAGTCATTCACTACAACCCAACGATTGTGAGCACATTGGCACTAGAGGTTAAACTAGTGAAATGAGCAAATGACTGAAATAAACTGAGATACCAGTTCAAAGCTATAATTCAATGCATGAAAAATGCAAGAGAATTAATTCCAAAACAGGGCTGTAACAAAAAAATGTATTAAAAAAAAAAACATCTAACGATTGCACACGATAGATTTTTTTTTCTTCATAGCATATCGCTGTTGTCAAGTGAAAACCTTATAATTCCAGTTTTGCTGATTTTCATTTTTTGACTTCAACTGAAGGATCACATGGTCCTTTGTAGATTGAGAAAATTCTCCAACCTCTTAGGCTTATAAAATTATTTCAAAACCCCATTGGATAACTTCAAAATTGTGTTCATCAAAATCAACAATGCTGTTTTTCTTAGTTCCTTAAAAGTTGAGATTTAGAGATGCAAGAACAGAAATTATATTTTGTTCATCAGATATCAGAAGTTCAAATA
The DNA here is from genome assembly GCF_046629955.1 of Centroberyx affinis. Lineage (NCBI taxonomy): Eukaryota > Metazoa > Chordata > Actinopteri > Beryciformes > Berycidae > Centroberyx > Centroberyx affinis. The sequence continues at coordinate 5,140 of NW_027280254.1, forward strand.
AATAAGTTTCTACTACTACATGAGGCCACTTTCCCATAGCTGATCCAAACTCAAATATATGGAACTATAGACCAAACTGGCTTGGTTACCTGTTCATCAAACCTGCTGGAACCAGCTGTACATTCAAAGACTCCATACTGCTAGTTCAGCCCCTAAATGGTTTTGTTTACAAGCCAAGCGATGGTGACTGCCAAACATACTGTACATGGTGAATGAACTTTGTGGCTACAGGGGGAGTGCACCCCATGTGGGCAGGTACTCCGGCTAATGTGCTATTGCTGAGCAGAGGAAGTACAAGTAAAGATTGTTGTACGCATTTTTCTATACTCTGTTTGGCTGGAAATAAAGAATTTTGGGGGCATTTTTATGAACATTTGGGACTCGATTCTTCATTTGGCTAGAGCAATACAGCTAGCTTTGTTGTGTTTGTTCTTGTTTCAACTGTTTTGTTTTGTGTTGAAACATTGCGCTGTAAACCCTAAAGGTAGCATGAATGTAGTGCCGGCGTATCCTTCTTTTTCATAGTGTTGGGGTGTTAAAATAGCTAGAGATTTCTGTTTTGAACTAAGAGCAGTAGTGTAGAAGCAGAGCGGCGTCAGTGAATGGCATACCTGCCGAATGAGCTGTGTGTGAGCGAGGAGCAGGCCAACAGGGTGTGTCCGGGGAAAATGTGACTCTGTTTACTCTGCTAATGACTAATGGTGTCAAGGTAACCAACTAGTCAGATTATAGCCTCTGATCTTCTCGTGGTTGTAACCTCTGACAGAGAGAGAGAGAGAGAGAGAGAGAGAGAGAGAGGGAAACAGGTAGAGAAACACATATAGTTGGAATAAAAAACTGAATGATAGACAGAGTGAAAGAGAAAGGCGCAACAGTGAAAAGCTTTACACCTTTCCAACATGAGGACGTCCTATCCAGACGATAACATTCAGTCATAAAGAGAGGTGGCTGTTTGTCCTGGCTGCTGTCTAAAGGCCGGACTAAAGGCCTTTTCATTAATGTGAACACTCAGATCCAAAGTGTACAGAAAATACTTCAGAGGCTTAAATCTCAGGCCAAGGTCCTGTGAATTTGAAAAAAAGTGATTTCCAATATTTTCAGATATTACTTGACATCTTTTTTTTTAGTTTTCGTTTGCAGTAAGAATGGTCTTAAAGGTGTGGTGGCTGGCTGGCCCTCACCATGTGAACTCAAACACCTCAGCTATCTTATCTGCCGACTAGCTTGTTATTTCAAGCCACTGTCTGTTAATTACCACGGACTAGCCTGCTGGCGGTGTGTGTGTGTATGTGTGTGTGTGTGTGTGTGTGTGTGTGTGTGCCCATTACTTTCTAAGGGTGACTCCGAGGACCGGAGTGAACAGTGCGTCCTCTGTTCTGGAGTGAGTTGCAGCCTGTTTGTTTGTGTGTGTTTTCACTGTTTATCTGCGGTGGCCCTCAGGGAAGGGGTGGAGCTGTTGGGGGAATTCCCCTCGCATTCGCACTCACCCTCCTGTGCCCGCATGCCTCCCAGATTTTACTCCATTTCTTTAATAGCAGAGATTCATTTAAAATCCCCCTGCCATATTCTGCTCCCTCTCTGGCCTCAGCCAGGGAAATAAAGGCTGGGCTGTGACCTCTGAAAGTGGAACTTGTGCCGTTTGCCCGTAGTTACCACCACTTTACCCAAAAAGACATCGTCTTATGCAGAGCTGCAGAGGAACAGGCATTTTTATTGATCCTTCTTATTTCACCTGTTCCCCCTCTACAGGGAGGTCAGAGGTCAGGGTCAGGTAGACAACAGCACCCATGGAGCTGGTAGGGATTCAGTGCGTTGCTCAAGGACACTTCAGTATGGTGGCATGAAGGCTTGAAGGGGGCCCTCACCTGGACTTTCTGGTTGAAGGACAGTCTCCATATGTCTCACTATGCCTCCCCTCTGCCCGTTTCCTTCAATTCCCTCCTGCTAGCTGTGTTACATGCTGAAATTCTAAAGCCTCACCGTTGCATTTTACCATGAACTAGCGCTCTCATATTTCTGAACAAAGCGGTGTTCACAGTGTCCATTAATTTTTATGTTCCGTGGCCACAGTCCACCGCGTACTAGCCGGGCCGTGGTAGCTTTCCAAGGAGCCCTCCCTCCTCAAAGCCTGTATCAGTGTCTCAGAGCGGAATCCCTGCAGCCTTACATGTCTGTTTGAACTGCCGTTTGATTGTTTCTAACTCACAATATTATGGTGGCCTTACTGGGGTGAAGGCTGCAGTTCTGGGCAGGAAGGAGCATGTGTGTTTGTGTGTGTGTATACATGTATGCGTGTGTATAGGTCTGTGCATGTCCACATGTGCGTGCATATGTGTGTGTGTGTGTGTGTGTGTTTGTGTGTATGGGGTGTACAGAGGTTAGAGTGGGGTACCTCAGGGACTCTGTTGGGACCCTCTCAGTTCCCTATATTCTCTCCTAGAACAATGGGGGCACAGCAGTCCTGTTTCTGACCAGGGCCACACTTCTCCACAACAAAACTTACTACAACACTACTAAAGCCAGATCCAAATCAACATGTGTTACATGAGAGTCTAAGTACTGTTCATCAACTTGACATTACAACCCAGCTGACAAATCATCGCTTTTTAAATCGCTTTTGACCTGCCTGGTGAAATAAAGGCAAATGAAAAGATCTGCTCAAATGTTCCAAAAATAATAACATGAATATTGCTTTGGATAGAATTCAGTAGCATATGTAATGTGTCAACCTTGGATAACCCAACTGAGCCATGTTTAGCCCTGTATTTGAAACCAGGCCTGTAGCGCCTTTAGCCCTCCCCTGCATGTCTGGACCTCTAGCCATTTCTTGCCACCTTTGACACCTGAATTTCACTCAGACTTTTCATGCCACCACAAAACTATGTCTGCATTTAGTTACTGTTCACCAATCACTCCTCAATTATTGATATCTCTATCAGATCCAAAAGTTCTGTATGGGTCAGACCCTAATATTTCACTCACTTTTGCTCCCTCTAGCCCAGTGCTTTTCAAAGTTGAGTCTAGGAACCCCCAGGGGTGCTGGAGTGAGTCATAGTGTGTCCCAAACAAAATCAATAGCTTCATATTTTGTATTATATCATTTACAAGATGTTAGAACAATGCCATGAACAATTATAGAATAGTAGAATACCTCATGGACTTTATTGTGACCAAGATATTTATCATACCCCTCTATAGACCAATGTGGCCCTAGTGTCCTGGCAAGGAAAGGTGCAGCAGACCCAGCCAGCAGTTCCCTCCAGGACCAGCGTCCCTGTGACCCGTGCTTTCCCAGAAGCCCTCCCCCCCTGTTGCATTTCTAATAAATTCCCCCATCATCATTGTCACGGCGACGCAGCAGAGGAAGTTAATATGTTAAACCTTCAAGGCGTGCCAAAAATAACGCCATGTCCGATTGTTTCACAGAGAAAGGCCATTGTGTGTCCATGGGAAGCGCCACAATCCCAGGGTCTCTCAGCTGATTCCTTAAAATCACTGACCCCCCCTCCAAATACAGATACACACATACACACACTTAGCCGTGGCATGTTCTCATGATCTGTTTGTATTGTAGATGCAATGGATGCGTAAAAACAATTTATTAAAATTTGTATTATGGCCATCCATGTGGAAATGCCAAGGTGGAGTTGAGCTCCTCCTTAATTGATCACCTTGATCAGAAGAGACAGTAGCATTACATTATTGATCTCACTGCTGGAAATTCCCTCATTTCCTTCATCACTGAAAATGCTCATGTGATACAAGTTATACCAGAGTTAGTTATACCAGACTAACAAATTATTTTAACTGAGTCACTTGTCATTACAATCTATCACTATACAGTAATTAGCCTGCTCTCCACACATTTTACTGCCTCTTCCTCCATACTGCAGGCAAGGCCAGAGCATCCTGTGTATGTGTGTGTGTGTGTGTGTGTGTGTGTGTGTGTGTGTGTGTGTGTGTGTGTGTGTGTGTGTGTGTGTCCGTGTCCGCAAACGCACGTGTGAACAGTATTTGTCAGGCAGAGTTTGTTTATTCTACAATATGGTTGTATGTGTTCGTTTTGTTTCATAGAGATGGATGTCCTACATGATGATCTATTACAAGTTAATGAGTGTGTGTGTTTTCATGTATATTTATCCTCTCTGTGTGAGTGTAGGTGGGTGGGTGGGTGGGTGGGGGGGGGCATGTAGCAAGTGAGCGTATGAATGTGGGAGTGTGTGTTTGTAATAACTGCTCCAAGTGACCTCTGCTGGTTTAAAATTTGGTACTGTAGTTGCATGAGTTTTTGTATTATTATATTATATTTATTATTATTTATTATTATTTATTATATTATTATATTTTTACAATGCAGTTTCCATGGTTTGGCTTTGTCTCATGGTCATGAAACATTTTTTACATGTGTTGGGCAACATCAAAAACACAATTTCAGCCAAAACACATTTTGCACGGGACACAAAAAAAACGTAACCGGCAAGTTCAGCAGACTATCTCCACTTCTGTAATTAAAATGAGAAAATGTGTTAAATACCATCCTAATTTTAATGTGCATGTGTGTGTGTTTGTGTTGTAGATCTTCTACAAAGTCACTAGAGAGATTTGTCCCGGTGAGGAGCTGCTACTTTTCATGAAGGCTGAAGAGTATTCATGTGACACCATGGCTCCTGATATTCATGGTCCGTACCACACACACACACACACACACACACACACACACACACACACACACACACACTCTTACAACACACATACACCTTGCTCCATCACACAGTATGCTAACATTTCCTCCCTCTACCATGCAGAGGAGAGGCAGTACCGCTGTGAGGACTGTGACCAGCACTTTGAGTCCCGCACCCAGCTGCTGGACCACCAGAAGCAGCCGTGTGGGATGCCCCCCTCCTCCTTCCTTAACTCAGGTTTGACTTATTTTTAAAACAGGTCTGCTATTTTTATGACATTTTAAAATAGCGTATAGTGAAGAGTGACAAGAAAGCTGTGTAGCTCAAAGCGGAGAGCATGGCACTAACACTGCCAGAGTAAGGGGTTTGTTTCCCACTGGAGCCAAACACACTGAAAATGCACTCATACTCATGATACTCTAAGGCGCTTTTGATAAAAAAAAAAAAGTCTACCAAAGGGCTTGTGTTGTGTTATATTTTATGCAAGTTGAGGGAAAAAGGGGATGCCATGTGACAAGTCAAAATCTGGATTTTAACCAACAATGGTACAGTGAACACATGAGGTCTTGATACAGCAGGAGATGTATGTAGCAACAAGGGATTGTATGTAATTGGTGTACATTTTCCCCAGTAATTGACAATTGGCAAAACAAATATACATATTCCTCACATGATCTATGTAATAGACTAGAAGACACGCGGAAAGCGAAAATCTCCGCCTCTGACTGAACAATTCTCCAACTTGCTGTTACACCCAAAGACATCACTTAAATTTTAAGTTAAACTGATTTCATGACCCTGCAAACATACCCTTAGAATTTGTAATCAAGGCTCTATCTCTGTTAGTTTCATAGCTACGGCTAAAAAAACCCAATAATCATCTAATGGTGGAGACCCTAGATCCGGATCACCACCAAAATCTAATCAGTTGTTCCTTGGCCCAAAGTCCACCTGTCCACTAAATTTCATGGAAATCCATTCAGAAGTGTTTGATCTCTCCTACTGACAGACAGACAGGCAAACAAATTACTGGGCGAAAACATAACTTCCTAGGAGGAGGTAATAATGCAGGGAAGTGCAATTTTCATGAGAGCGTAATGAGTCCCTGCAGGCCGCGTGCATTTTGCAATAGCTGACTGTCATTTATAATTGTATATTGTGACACATTTGTGATCTGACGTGAAGCTGTTTTTAATAAGAGATTAGATACACAATGACCAAAACAATTTAATTTTTGAATGGACTCCCAGTTCATGCTCAAATAGTCTACTTGGTGTGTATATTGTCTCACTTCATGTTTGCTCATGCACACAGGAGGGGACAGCGACCTGGAGGCCCAGGAGCCCCAAGACCTGCGACCCCTCCACATGTCCCATGGTCCCCACGAGTGTAAGGAGTGTGACCAGGTCTTCCCCGATGTCCAGAGGTGAGAGGATAGCCCACACCCTCAAACATAGTTTCTCTGTGAAACAAATGTAAACTTTTCTTTTGTATTTTTGCTAGTCTGTTGTGAGATTACATTTGCTGATTTATATATATATATTTATATATATATTTATATACTAATATATATATATATTTGTCTGTTTCCACTGTCACCAAACTATAAAACGGTAAGAATTAATGAACTGGCTAAGTTGGCTGGTCAAAGGCAAGAAAGCTAGTAAAATGTCCACTTAATACAATCTGCACATTAATGCATTCAAATAATATATTCTCTTAGGTATTACAAAAGTTTTTTTTCTTTGTATATGAGTCTGAGGATATGATGCAGGATGCAGGGCAGAATTATAAGGCTTATAAAAGGAAACTACACCAAAGTTAACTTTAACTCTCAGTCCGACCATAATGTCTTTATATTTCTGGGATTACTCTGAAGAGTTGCATTCTGTGGCGGGACATCTGTTTTCTGCTCTGTCATTTCTTTTAATGATGCAAAAAGAATTTCTGGTTGGACTAATAAATCGTCAGCATCACTGTTGGTTTCCCTCTGTGTTTGCTGCAGTCTGGAGGCCCACGCTCTGTCCCACTCTGAGGAGAGGGAATATAAGTGTGACCAGTGTCCCAAGGCCTTCAACTGGAAGTCTAACCTGATTCGACATCAGATGTCCCATGACAGTGGCAAGCACTACGAATGTGAAAACTGCTCAAAGGTAAAGTGATGACTGTTGGAGGGGAAATTAGTGTCTGGTCCAAGAGCTTGTCTGCGTTTCTGTGTGTGTGTGTGTGTGTGTGTGTGTGTGTATTACTGTATTCCTATACTTATGAGGACCAAATGTCATCACAAGGACAGAAAGATGAGGAAGATCCTCCAAAGTGAGCACATTTTGCTTGCTTTTTTAGGATTATGGCTTGGGTTTAGGTTTAAGGTTAGAATTAAGTTTTGGGTTAGGATAAGGCTTAAGGTTGAGTGTGTGTGTGTATTTGTGTGTTGTCTGTCTGTTCATGTGTGTGAATGTGTGTCTACAACTGTCTGTAGTATGTGCTATATGTCTGTATATCTTTAAGTTGAGCTGTGTGACCCACTTGGTATATCCATACGCGTCAGCAGGAGCAGCTAGTAACTCCCCTGTGCGTCTGTGTGGTTCCTTCCCCCAGCAGGTGTTCACAGACCCCAGTAACCTGCAGAGGCACATCCGCTCACAGCACGTCGGGGCGCGGGCCCACGCCTGCCCCGACTGCGGCAAGACATTCGCCACCTCTTCTGGCCTCAAGCAGCATAAGCACATCCACAGCAGTGTCAAGCCCTTCATATGTAAGTCACTCAGACCATACCTATGTAAGTCTGCACGCTTCCTCCACATCTTCTACTAGATCAGGGGTTTTTAAACAGTTTCAGCCAAGGGTTCACATACAGTAAATTTAGTCTCACCATGGGACCCAGGCTTGTTAAGACTTATAAGTGCTCTTGTGCTCTTGTCATATGGGGACCCAACAGCAATTGGTCCATGACCTTTTTTGGGCCCAGACCCATAGTTTAAGAAATTGGGTATTGGATTAATAATAAATTCCCCATTCTGAAGTGTGTTAGTCACACGTAGTGAATGATATTTTATTTATTTGTCATTGCAATGCATTCCATTTTGTTTCAAAAAAATCTCAATATGTCTTTACACTTTAAGAGAGTAAATCAGTGTTATGTCATGATGTGTTAATTGTCATTAATAGTAATTATACTGTTTTTTAAATGTATCAGATGTTCCGTTTATAATGCACTTGTGTCATGCTTTTAATAGAAATACTGTGATGTTCAATTTGGCAAAAGAAAATCATTTTTTTCCTTCCTCAGCTCTTTCATGAGAATCGATCATGTAACATTTCTTTGTTCCACAGGAATTACACATGGGATTATTGTAGCTCTGTTTAGAATGGCAACGCCATTTCTGTTAAGCCAAGACTCATGCAGTTATATTCTGCGTCAGCGTTCCCACACAATGCTGATATTGTGATAACAGCATTTAAACAGCACGTAATTCAGCTCAATCCCACTTGGCCTAACCTTACTGTTGCCTCTCACAATGACTCTTTTGACCCCGCCTGACCTACTGCTGACCCCCAAGTTACTACCTTGACTCCCCATCTGACAACCTTTCTCTTTTCGTTCTCTCTCTCTTTCTCACACACTCTCTTTCTCTCTCAGTAAACGGTAGACCCACACACATTTTGACCTTTCACACTTTCACCACCTCACACTGCAGATCACATCTCTTCCCCTAAAGCATTCTGACCTTCACCCTTTGCCCTCTCTCTCTCTCTGACCCTCCAAACACAAACACACATGTACTCTCTCTCACACACTCACACACACATAGGCCAGAGTGGCTGCGTCTCCACTGTAGACCTCTTGACTCCCCTCTTTCTCCTCTCTCCCTCCACCACATGCACCATTCCTCACAAATAGCAACCACATGTACAGCCTTCTTCCCTATGCTCCCTCTGAATAGGAGTCCATTTGCTGTAATCAGCAGAAAATATGCAGGTTTAAAAACAACTAATGGCTGTGTAAAAAAGACAGAGCAGCCTCAAACATGACAGCTGCCTGGGAGAGACCATGTGTGTGTCCGAAGTGTTTGTTTGTTTGAGGGCTCTTGAAGGGCATGTACGTGTTTTGGACTGTGTTGTACTGTATGTGCATGTGACTGTTTGTGTGTTAGTGCACGTTATGTGTCTGTGAGTCAAGCGTCTATGTGTGTGTGTGTGTGTTCCTCAGAGGAATAGAGCTTCTCTATAAATGTGAAGCACTCAGGCCTGCTGGGTTATTAATTCACACACTCACCTAGCCGCTACTTAGCCGTCGCTCTCCTCTCAGGAATGTGTTTATAATATTTAGTTTCAAGTTTATGAAGAGCTGACTAAATACACGTGCGTAGTGAATCAGTTCCCTCACACCCGGCGTGTCATGCGTGTGTGTGTTGTTAGTCTGTAAACGTCACGAGTGCATGATTTATGGTGCTGAGTTTCTTCTTCTGGTTCTCTCAGGCCATGTGGCTACACTCGTAACAACACACACAAACACAGATAGACAGACACACACACAACCCCCCCCCCCCACACACACACACACACACACACACACATACACGCATCAGTGAAAAGCCCTGAGACTAATCTAATATTTACTTGTGCTCTATCAACACTTCTTAATCCATTATGACATTGACCCAGTTGGTAATATAATTTTGCCCCAGACATCAGATATGTAAATTAATGTAAAGTACAGTATGCGCTTTTCAGTAGTAAAGTACTAACTGTACTGTATACAACCTTGGCTCAAACAGATCCATTTTAATGAATGGGTAAACCATTTGAATCAATAAAATGATATTCAAATATTCAAACTTTTTAAACACTTGCCTTGTGGCAGGTTTAAAATGTACCAATGTAACTACCATTTTGACCAGATCTGATTGTGTAAGCCAAAACCAAGCTGCAGTTACACTTAATTTCAATTTTAATTTTGAGCTGTATTCATTAAAATTGAATTTTATAAGATCACAAACACACACACACACACACACACTCAACCTTAAGCCTTATCCTAACCCAAAACTTAATTCTAACCTTAAACTTAAACCCAAGCCCTAATCCTAAAAAAGCAAGCAAAATTGGCCTGAAAAGTCCCGTTTGGCGTTCCTCGGGAGTGTTTATTTAATACTTTTTCCTGCTCTTCCTTTTCATCTCCTTAAATTGCCTCATGTGCACCTTGTGGCTGGAAGGCATCCAGACCATGCAGTAGTCTAATCACAATGTGAACCTAACCACTTCCTCATCCTAGTTCTGAAGATCCAGTAACAATGTGTGCAAAATCAATCATCCAGATCTGTCTCTCAGTGCATCCTGGTATAATTGGATGATCAAAGTCTTATTGAAATGTCAGCTGTAACTGTAGCTGATCTGCAAAGTATATCCGGCAATAGACAGGGGGCAAGATGAAGAGAGACATCTTGCCTTATTTTTTATAAAATACATTCTACCCTTTGGTAAGAATAGCCATGAGAGAGTAAAGCTAGGGAAAACAGCAAGACACTCGGTCACTACCCCCCTTTTTATACATTCAAATAAATCATTCATTGGCAGTAGATAATGTTGACAGACTAATAATGGCAGTAGATAATGTCAGACAGTATGGTTTTGTCCTGTGGCGGAGTGTTGTCACCGTACATCCCCGGGGTCAGACAGAGCGACAGACAGGCACACACGGTTTGACTGTGGGAAGATCACTGAGAGCAGGACGACAGGGACGCAGCTATGGGGACAAGGTGAGGGGGCTGAGGGGGTGATGGGAGAGGCCAGGAGAGGGATGGGGGGTAGAGGGGAGAGGGGCAGTAGAGGACGTGAGACCTGTCCCTGGGAACCGGACCTGCAGGATAGGATTCATTCAACTCCGCTTCCTTCACAGACTTAAAATAGAGCCATTGTACTGTGTGTGGCTGTGAATGTGTGTGTATCTGTATGTCTGCATGCCTGTGTTTGTGTCTCTGTTATGTGAATATTTTTTGAATGTGCCTGCATGTCCGTGTGTGTGTCAGTGTGATTGTTTATGGACTCCCTGGGAGTGTCCCTGGGAGGACAATGGGGCTGGAGATGCCTGGGAGTTTGGTTTGATGTGCAGGTGATGAGTGGCAGCCACTGACTCACACCGTCAACCAAACAACCCTCCCTTACAATGCCAGGATCTGGAGACACATCTCTCCCCCTTATTCCACTGGAAAACCATTGTCAGAGGATTGATGGGAACATCAGCATATGATTCATATTGTATTTCCTCTGTATTCGCTTCAGCCACCCTGAAGCACATCTCTAGACTGACCAGAGATGTAATGCAATGTAATGTAATTTTTTGTGTGTGTATCTGTGTGTGTGTGTGTGCATGTGTGTTGCATACTGATGCGTTCTATGTCTGTCTCCATGTCCCTGCAGGCGAGGTGTGCCACAAGTCCTACACCCAGTTCTCTAACCTGTGCCGTCACAAGCGCATGCACGCTGACTGCCGCACGCAGATCAAGTGCAAGGACTGCGGGCAGATGTTCAGCACCACCTCCTCCCTCAACAAGCACCGGCGCTTCTGCGAAGGGAAGAACCATTTCACAGCAGGGGGATTGTTTGCCCAGGGTATGCCTCTCCCCGGGGCCCCCGGCATGGACAAGTCGGCTCTGGGGGCCATGGGCCACAGTAGCGCCGGCCTGGCTGACTACTTTGGGGCCAACCGCCACCACGCCGGGCTGACCTTCCCCGCCGCTCCAGCGTTTCCCTTCAGCTTCCCCGGCCTGTTCCCCTCGGGACTCTACCAGCGGCCACCCCTCATCCCTGCCACCACCTCCCCGATCAGACGGCCAGCCCTCGGTCCGGTTGCCGGTCCTGGCACAGAGCTGAGTAAGAGCCCGCTGCTGCCTCCAAGCCCTGGGGCTCAGGAGGCCCGGGAGCTCCTCAAGACGCTCCGTAAAGACGGCGGCTCTCCTGGCAACCTGATACCAGGGGCAGAGCTCCACATCCAGAGCTCCTCATCCTCCACAAAGCAGCGGAACAAGCTGAGCGACCAGTCGGAGAGCAGCGACCTGGATGATGTCAGCACACCCAGCGGAAGTGACCTGGAGAGCACGTCGGGCTCCGAGCTGGAGAGCGACCTGGACAGCGAGAGGGAGAGGGGGGCTGCCCGGGAAAATGGCAAGGGCCCCAAGAGGAAGGCTAGTGAAGGAGGCCCCCAGAGCCCCAGCCTGACGGGCAGCAGCGCTGCTAAAGACTTCCCCGTCCCTGCCCTCTTCCCCCCCTCGCTGGACGAGCATACAGCCGTGTCAGGGGCTGTCAATGACTCCATTAAGGCCATTGCCTCCATTGCTGAGAAGTACTTTGGCTCCACAGGGCTGGCTGGCCTACAGGACAAGAAGGTTGGGTCTCTGCCCTACCCCTCCATGTTCCCACTGCCTTTCTTCCCAGCTTTCTCTCCTCCTGTCTACCCTTTCCCAGACAGGGACCTCAGACCTCCAGCCCTGAAGGGTGAGCCACAGTCGCCGCCAGACGACGGCAAGAAGGCCCAGGGCAAATCTTCATCCGAGTCACCCTTTGACCTCACTACCAAGCGAAAGGAGGAGAAGCCCGCTCCTTTTGCCTCCTCCAAACCAGAGACCTCCCATTCCACCAATCAGGATCAGCCATTAGACCTGAGCATGGGGACCAGGGGCCGTGGCCGCACTGGTAGAGAGGAGGAGACAAAGAAGAACCTGGGATATGAAGAGGAGAAGGTGATGGTGGAGATCCCCAAAGCCGACACCTCCTTACAGCATGCCAGACCCACTCCTTTCTTCATGGACCCCATTTATAGGTACTGTGATCCCCAGTACTTAACCATAAGTCAGAAGGTCACTACTCCTTGTGTAAAATTAAACAGAGTTACAGTGTTATTACAATATAGTATTACATATTCTCCTAAAATAAATTTTCATACATCCTATAAAAACCTCTGTGGATTTTCAGATTGACGCAATGACACATTTTCAACATTTTACTGTCCACTTTAGATGGTTTGTTTCTGGGGTAATGTAAACTTTTCTCCAAGTGGGTGTCAATTACAATGTCAGGTGTCAATTACAGTAAAAAAGGAGATCCACTGTTTGCAGAACAACAACAATACACCAGTACAAAGTATTTTTTTCTAATGAAACACTATTGTTGATCAGTGTTGAATGTAAGGTTGTACTATAATTATAACAGTATTCTTACACAGTACTATAATGCTAATCGTGAACTACAACTCTTTTTTCCAATGCTGAATGTAACAGTATAGTGCTATTTGCTGCTGTGCATGTGTTAAGAGCTGATAGAAATCTACTATTAGCAGGGTTGAGAAGAGGAAGATGAGTGATCCGTTTGAGGCTCTGAAAGACAAGTACATGCGGCCAGCTCCAGGCTTTCTCTTCCATCCACAGGTAGGTTCTGTGTGCAGCATCAGCACGAACTGGGACAACTGGGGTATTTAGAGGGAAAAATGTGGGGTGGCAGACCCCTTGTTTGCACAAATAGTTAAATCACACATTATCAACCAATTACCCATGATAAATGTTAAATAAGTGCTCTAATCTGGAAGAGTCGTAATGATGTTTAGATTAGACCTGACCATCAGTACCTGTATTCATATTATGAGAATTATTTTATATAAATTGGGCCTAAATCTTGGTGTGGTTCTGATGCCTTAATAGGCATCAGTCAAAAGTCCCAAAATCTGGGTCAGTCTTGGCCAAAAGCTTTGAAATTGAAGTCATTTGAGTTTAGAGTGGATGTGATTTGATGATTTTTGGAGTGTTTGTCATCTCACTATTAGAAGGTCATTGTTAAATTCCTAAATCTGCAAAGATGGCAGCAACATGGCATCAAACCAGTCATGATATAACATAATCATATTCTTTCTATCAGAGGCTCTGATTCAGAATGGTTAGTCCAGGCTGACTGGTCTGGATTAATGGGCATTAGAATATGGCTCCAGCCGTATCCAAGCTACTGCCTGTTAAGCCTGTTGTTAGCTATGTGAAACAGATGTGGGAGAAGGAAAGGGCACACAGCGACACGTCTTCACACAATGTGTCTTTGATTACAATATAAAAAATGATATGCTCTTAAAGCACTGAATTCTGCCCCCGGGTTCTCTGTGCCAGTATTTCTAGTGTGTGATTCCCTATGTGTGTGTATGTGTGTGTGCATGTCTATGACGTGTTGCGTTGACGTACATTTGTTCAATCTCCCCCCGCGGGGTGAGAATGGCCCGTCGGAAAGTGAAAACACCACTTTCTCAGGCATATGATTTTTTTTTTCTCCTTTTCTGGCCGTTTCAGGTCTGGTTTTTACAGGCTGTTTCATTTGTCTGATTTATGTCCCCTGTCCAGACTGCTGCATGGGCCAGTCAGCCCAGCCTGCAGCAGCCACATGGCCGTCCCACACGCCTTAATGAGGTGTCCTATCAGTAGAAACACTAACAGAGTGCTTAGGCCATCTTTATGACTTTATGATGTCTGGACACACAAATCATTCCCAGAAACACCAGACCAGCGTAGGTCTAAGCCCGGCCAGGCAAGGGGCCCTTCTGTATGCTTTAGAGGGGGTTTGTTTTCAGTCACCTGACTCACTCTAAACCCGTATATCAAACAAAGCAAAAAGCAAAAGTTGCAACACCATGGGGTCTGGAACTTTTTTGAACCTTGAGTGATTCAGCTTTTTATTTCCTGGAAAGAAATTTTACTGCTAAGCAATACTGGCTTAGATTACATACTGGGATTGTATTTGTAGCCGGGTATAATGAGCTTATTGAACACCAGGAAGTGTTGGGAACTATTAGAGCCTCCTGTAATTCCATTGCCATAACTCTGTCGATAGGCAGCTCATTCAACTTCAATCACTCCGAAACCCATCGTCCCCACTATACCGCCATATGTGTCCAATCAAAAGCTGTTGATTCATGCACCACTTCCTGGTTCTGACTGCTTTCTCTTTTCCTTCTGTCCCGCCCCTCAGTTTCGTATGCCAGATCAGAGAACTTGGGTAAGTTCCTCTTTAACCTACAGTACTGCCATGTGTCTGTACTTGTACCAAACAGACCCTGCCACCACCCTTCTGCATGGGCTGTGTAATATTTTCCTACCAACATCACCCAGCATTCACATGGCTTTGGCCAATCCCCATCAAGCACTGGCTGGACATGTGTCAGTTTCTGTCCATTTGCTATGTGTTCATATGAAAAAATCCATCTGAATGTTTATATTGCACATCATTTTACCCAGATTTGCATTGTGCATCATTTTGTACCGATTCACCTTAAGTGAAATGTATTTGAACTTCGCTTTTCAATTTGTTTACATCCTGCTTTACATTTAGACCTATCGCCTCTCGCCCTCACATGAAAGGGTCGAAGCGGGGATTTCCAGCTGAGCTACACCCTGTCCATCTAACTGCTCTGTATATATGTTTGCTTATTTGTAGAATGAAGCAGAGCTGTTGGAAATGGGCATGGGGGGGGTGAGTGGAAGGTGGGGTGGTGGTGGTGTTTAGGGGACTGCTTTACATCAACACTAGGGTAACAGTCTCTTTGGGACACGGAGGGGGAAGGGAGGGGGGGTCGGGGGTAGTAGTTCCTCCCTCCAGACATCTGGTTCCTGATAAAGATCAACAATTGAGAATGCATCTCGCTAATTAAGGCCCTCTCAGCATCACTGACATCTGAAGATAGCCAATCAACAGCTGGTCCCAGAGAGACGCTGCAGCAACAAGCAAGTTCACAGACGCACACACAGCGCCCGGGGGAAAGGACAGGGGGGTGTTGGAGGGCATGGGGAGGGGAGGGGGGTGCCTTAAAGAGAGGAGGGGGGTATAAAGCCTTTGAAAAATCACTTTTGAGCAAAATGTGGAGGCGTTTATCCTCTTGTCCTTCAGGTTGGACATTTCAGACACACAGCATTGTCAAACAGTGGCCTAATGAACCTGACTCACCATCCATAAAAATGTCTCAAAGACTATAGGTAGCCAGGAAATGTAATCCATTACAGACAGATTACCACTTGTTTAAAGCTCAGTAATAACAAATTTATTGGATTGTTTTAGTAAAGAAATCAAATTACTTTGAATTATTTTTGGAATATTTTGAAGACAAAATATGAAGCTACAGAATATAAAGCTTGTCTCATCTACTTTTTTTTTTTCAAAGCGCAGGTTGTAGCCCAACAGAGGGTCACATAAAGATTAGAAGGGGTCCCAGATTTATGTTGTAGAAACAAGTAAAACACTGCAGTGTGACCCAGTGCCCTGCAGAATTAGTTGTGGTTAAGATAAATATTATTTCTCACACAGACATCACAGAGTCTGAAAATTAGTACTATATCAGTACATGGGGTTTTTTTTTCTACTATGTGCAAAGGTCAATTGTTCCCAAAGGTACTAATATAAAATGTACCTTTTTCCAGAAAAAACATAAACTTGTGGACTTGCATTTAAAAAGCACTGTTGCAGGGACAAATGCCTATTGTGACGGATCAGGACTAGGTCAAAAGATGCAGTATTTTACGTTTTTTCTGTTTTCTGTTTTTCATCAAAAAGAAACAGAGCCACAGACAAAAGGCGCAATATTAAAGTTTTTGAAGAGAGCTGTAAAGTGAGTGTGTCTAGGTGGGTTCCCCAGTAGATGGGGAAAGGCATGCACTAGTTTCAACAGCTCTAAAACCAAAGTGTCTTATCAGACAGGCTCGATACTGCCGACAGCTTTAGGGCCCCTAATGTTCCCAGGAGTTATGGGCTCTCATTGAGCAAGGGAGACAAACTGAGCTTTACCCCCGCGCCTGTAAAGAGCCCAATGAAATACATATTGCACATTCAAAAGAAATATGAAAGCATTTCACCTCCCTCTCTCCTGCAGCCCCTTGCCTATCTCTCTTTCTCTCTCGCTCTGTTGCTCTCTCTGTCTCTCTCTTGCCTTTGATTCATGGCATGCAGCATTGGCATATTCATAATCAAACGGACCTGACACTCCACATCCTCCCTCAGTGGGAACGTCGACGGCTGCGGCAGGAACTTTACACTCGGCCGTCACTCCTAATCAGCCGCTCCCAACGCCAGGCTCCTTCACCATCCATCAGCCTCTTTCACTCTCTCTGGGCTCTGTCTTTTTCTCTTCTTTCTTACTTTCTTTCTTTCTTTTTTCCCATAGTCCATATTTCTCTGTTCTCAACCCACTTTTCTCTCCTCCCTCTCTCTCTCCCATCCTCTGTTCCTTCATCATGCTCACTTCTGCTCCCATTCTCTTCCTCTCTCTCTCTCTCTCTCTCTCTCTCTCTCTCTCTCTCTCTCTCTCTCTCTCTCTCTCTCTCGCCCTCTCTCTCTCTCCCTCTCTCTTTCATCCTCCATCTTGGCGTGAAGCCGGAGAGTGACAGGGGGTGAAAGCAGGAGATGGGATGTCAGAGCAGGAGCAGGGCTCTGCTGGAGGACCCGAATCACCATTGATTTGTTGCCTTATTGAAATAAGAATAAGAAACAGGCTGAAAATTCAATACACGCAAAATAATGCAAATTCGCGTGGCCCCTTTTAAGGAAAAAAAAAAAAAAGCCTGTGTGCGAGATGGGCTGACAGGCCCTGCGGCCTACCGGGACCCCCCTCGCCCCCACCCCTCCTCCTCCTACACCTCCTCCTCCTAGTTCTCCCTTCTTCCACCCGCCCTCCCTCCCTCGTCCCTCCCCCATCCCGCCCCTCTCAGCACAGCGATATCATTATTACCCGTGTCTGGCCCTTGATCAGTAATGTCAACATCTTTCATATTGACGAATGTGCTGTCTGCCCACATTGTGCACAGAATGGTTTACAGCCCGGCAGTGGACATGAATCACTCCTCTGCCACACACACACACACAGGCACACACACACATATGCACAGTTACGACCAGCAGATACACACAATGCACACACAATCACACACACACACACATACTACGCTCATGCCTGTAAGCACACATATTCTGCACACACATACGCTTTCTAGCTCTCTCTCTCACATACAGGCACACATTACAAATACATTCTTCTCTCTCACACACACGCATTTTCTCTTTCGCACACATTGTTGGCAATTAATCAACTATGGCCACCATGCAGCATATACTTTCTCATTCACACACACACACACACACACACACACACACACACACACCATCTGACAAGTACATGTATCTCCCCTCTCCTCTGAGGGTATCTGATGAAAGCAAATGTTCAGCTTCATTAGTAGATTGGCTGCAGTCCTTGTTGCTGTGTCTTTGTGCCGGTGTATAATGTGCGTGCTTATGTATCTGCATGTGCATGTACATTCGTGAGAGAGAGAGAGAGAGAGGGGAAGAGAGTTGGCTAAATTTAACATAGAAAGCTTCACACCTGCGCTCCACTGACCACAAATGAATGCAAATTTGGTTTTAGTATAAAGTTATGAATCAGAATCAATTTTATTTGGCATGCACATGTAGCAGGAATTTGACCTTGTGATTCATGAATCATTGATGAACATCATAATAAGAATTCACCCAATACCTGCTTCACATTATTTCACCTGGTCTGATGCCTGTTCACTAAAGGAAAAAAACACAAGGCTCGTTAATCAAACAAGATATGAACAAATCTGTATGGAAAGCATTATTGATTTATGCAGTGACAAGCATTTAACTGTAAATTAGCACCAAATCTTTATAAATATTTGGCATGTATGTTTCATGTAAAAGCAACTATGATATGAATATAATTCATGTAAAATAAGTATGGTTGTTGTCATTTATTTTGTTGTTAGAAAACTTTGCTATTAGAAACCAAAATGGTTAATTGTGCCACTATCTACCCAGACTGTAAAAATATCCATCTTACCAAGTCATTCAGTCTAGTATTGAGTCTTAAAATAATTTGTAACCATTTTTTTGCTAAAAAAAAAAAAAAAAAAAAAACAACAATGCAAATCAAGGTTGATGAAAATGTGGTTAAAATTTTAAATTTGGTTGAATAAAATTGAAAGAAATTTCTTCAAAATTTCTTCAACAAGAAAATTCTTCAACCAAACTGATTTAGAATTATCTCATCAAATTGGCAGATTTTTAAACTTGTTTTAAGGAATTGTTTAAGACTCAGTACAAAACTGAATGATTTAAGATGGACATTATTGCAGTGCATAGTAAATGACTGCCTCTCAATGCTAAATGAGGGTTCAATGTGTTTTTGACCTGACGGCAAACACCTGACTCTGTCCCGCCTCCGTTCTGTCTCCATAGATGTCAGCCATCGAGAACATGGCGGAGAAGCTGGAGACGTTTGGTTCACTGAAGCCAGAGCCCGGTGACCTGCTGCGCTCCGTCCCCTCCATGTTTGATTTCCGAGCCCCGCCCTCAGCCCTTCCAGAGACGCTGCTGCGCAAGGGCAAGGAGCGCTACACCTGCAGGTAACCATGGCAACTGATTTGCCAGCATTTGAACCTTTATGCAAGCATGGATCATTTCCGTTTACTCTGTAATGTTCAAGTCAATATTTTAGCGTTGATCTATGACAATTAGTTTTAACATTTCTGAAAATTGTATTTTTTGTTTTGCTGAATGTTTTGCTTAGTCTCTTTTGAGAGTGGATTTAATTAGCTGGTTGGTGTTTTCTAAAAGGATTTCTGCTTTCTCTGTGGCCATTTGTTAGCAAGTATGAATTTAAAGTCCTTCTTGCCCCAGTGTGAGAGATAAACACTATTTCAAATGGTGGATGTGATGTCCTTGTGGCGCACTGTGAGTGGTGTATACCCAGGGGTCTTTCTCTCTCTCTCTCTCTCTCTTTCTTTCTCTCTCTCTCTCTCTCTCACATTGTTTACACAAGGAGGTATTACTGATTAGCAGGTAAATAGGTAAATAGGAGGCCCCAGTGCTTTGATCACACCCTTGGTGTGTGTGTGTGTGTGTGTGTGTGTGTGTGTGTGTGTGTGTGTGTGTGTGTGTGTGTGTCCTAACTGTTCTGTATCTTCTATTCATCCACAATATGAAACAATAGTCATTCACAATCTACATTATCTGTAGTAAAACTTCATTAATCAGTGTGAACACATTTTAAAATTTATTTTTTTTCCCCTTTATAGATATTGTGGGAAAATATTCCCTCGCTCTGCCAACCTGACCCGCCACCTCAGGACTCATACAGGAGAACAACCATATAGGTAAGACTATTTCTAAAAGTCTGAAGAGCTATATTCACACACAGTGTGTGTGTGTGCTCAAGTGTTTGTGGTTGTTAAGTATTGGTATGGGCCACTCACTGAGCTGTGTTATGTGGGAACAGACAGCTGAAGAGGAACATATCAGCTGGGTGTCATCCATCCTCCAAAAACGCACACTATGCAGAATAACGAATATAGGTGCTCTTTATCACAGCGTAGTTCATCTGTGAAGGGTCAGATCAGAAAAAAAAACTTGTTTACTCTATCCACAACCGGCCGCACTTTCACACAGCAGACAGACAGTTGGACAGACAGACAGACGCGGCTCATTTGTTAACAGCACATGGATGTTTTCCCAGGGAATTCTTGTCCGCAGTTAGAACAGAGTTTATGTATGTTTTCCTATGCCGTAAAAGCCTGGAACAATTATCCTCCTGCTAAATAATTTGCCCGATGAAAAATTGTGTCCGTCGCCTGGGTGACAGGAGGAGGGGGTTTGAAGTTATTTGGTAAGGAGCAGAGTGGAGAGGAGAGGGGAGGAAGTTTGGTGAAAAATTGGGGTGATGAGGAGCGCGGGCAGATGTCCAGGCCCGGCAGCTGTGGCCATTCCTCTTGTGTGCATGAGGCCAGACTGGAGCTGATCTGGGAGCCCACTGGCTACTTGCCGACCCGAGTGTGGCATGCCAAATGAAAAGGTTATCAGAAGATTAAAAGTTTTTCTTTGTTTTTGTTGGTTTTCTTTCTCAAACCATAGCCCAGTTGGCACATAAGGAAGAAAGATGCAAAAAGTTTCTCAGCAATATTGCTATGTGGGAAACTGAGAGGCTTGGAGTGTGGTAGCCAGTCCCCTCCTGCTCAGAGTCTATGCTGCATTATTACTGCAGGATTTGCCAGTTGCTGCTGGGGTTGAAGTAACAGTGCAACAGCAGTTCAGTACACATGTAGAGAATGGATGTTACACATTTACTACATCTGTATAATAATGAGTAAGCTCTGGCTAGCGCTGCCTGGGCTTGTAGTAACCAAGGTAGTGGAATCTTGGCCCAAAGCTCGGAGGAGGCCTGCTGACCACGGGGGAGAGGGAGAGACAGACACAGGCCTCTGCTGCCCCGCTCTGATAGACTGCACTCCACACGCTGGCATGCCATTAAAGATCGCCGCTGTTTATTGTAATTTTTTGTGGAGATAACCAGGGGGTTCCTGAGGGACAGCCAATCGAGCGAGCTAATTCCAGCAGAAGAAAAGATGTAATCTTCTCGTATAATTTTGCATGAAGAAACTTGGCAAGAGCCTCTAATTTTGGAGAGCTAGAACCAAATCTGTTGCGTGCTTATTTTGTGAGAGAAGAATGCAATTTTATTGCGCTGGCTGGAGATAAGAGGCAGAGCCGTTTCACCTTGAACAAGCTCCTCCATCATGTCTGGGACTGTGGGACTGCGAGAGGGGATGTGTGTGTGTGTGTGTGTGTGTGTGTGTGTGTGTGTATGTGTATGTGTGTGTGTGAGTGTGTGTGTGTGTGTGTGTGTGTGTGTGTGTGTGCACGTGTGTGTGGGTCCCACATTATGTATCCCATTATGTTTCCCACAGAACAAATCACATGTCTCTGATTCATTACGTGGTACAGTGCTACTAATGACTAGCAGCTTGTGTGTTTTGCTGTTTTTGTCTCGAAACTTTTTCCTCTAATAATTGTTTAAGTGAAAGTTAAATTTGCTCTTTTCCTGCAGGTGTAAGTACTGTGACCGCTCCTTCAGCATCTCCTCCAACCTGCAGCGTCACATCCGCAACATCCACAACAAGGAGAAGCCCTTCAAGTGCCACCTGTGTGACCGTTGCTTCGGTCAGCAGACCAACCTGGACCGCCACCTCAAGAAGCACGAGAACGGCAACCTCTCAGGTGCGAACCAGGAAGTGGTCTTGAACATGCAAAAATACAATAAAAATCACAGAGTTTCTGAGCTTGGATTGGCCTAGATAAATCAATTCTTCAGATTGTTTAGAAAATTCTCCAAAGAATATGGCTGGAACGATGATGCTATGATGACAGAACCTATTTTTTCTCTGCATAATGTCTCAGACAGAATGATAAAACCACTAGTCCAGAGAGAGCTGGTTTACCAACTATTATATGTTCTGTATTTACCAGATGAAAACTCACACTACCTGACTTGCATTTGTAACTTCTCCAATAATTCTCTCAATAACATAAATAAATAAACATAATTTACACATGGTTGGAGGCTATTTGAGAAGCTGAGAAATTAAATTGAATAAATCTGTCTTCCACTTCTGCAAACAACACAAAATATCCTCTGACTTTGCTGCTTTCGGCAGCAGCACAAATCACAGCTTATTGGTTTAATAGTTTGCATCACTCTGACTCTGAATCAGCAGAACGACCGGTGACACCTGGCTAGCAGCCTGCTGCAACAGTCCTCAAAGGAGGCTTCCACTTAATCAGACATGATGTTCACTCTATTAAATATGAAATCAATTATCTGCCACACTCTGGAGCTGCGGCGTCATGAAAAATATCCCCAGTCCCCGGCAGTCTGAGTATGAATTGAGTCTCTATAGATCACAATGCACAGAGATGTTGTCGTAATGACAATAGATGGGACATTTTTGCAACAGTTATGTGGCAGAAGCTTTTTTTTGTTGCCAGAGTTAGTATTTAACCTTTAGTGCCTGACAGGCTGAGCGCTCAATACATGCTCAGTTTTCAGTCAACCTCACCTCCATTACATTGTAACAATGAAAAAATTGCTGTAAATTTAGTTCGTAGGTATCTTGGGGTATAATGGTGGCCCTAATGCATGTATTTTCAAAATTGATTATGGATCAAGACTAAAGTCGAAATACCATGAAAGTCTTTGAAAACAAAATGGAAGTGTTTTGTCTTTCTGCAGGCACTGCAATGTCTTCCCCACGGTCTGAGCTGGACAGTGGCAGCGCCATTTTGGATGACAAAGAGGACTCCTATTTCAATGAAATCCGAAATTTTATCAGCAACACAGGCCAGAACCAGACGTCCCCTGACCCGTCTGAGGAAGGGTAAGAATAGCTGTATGTGTTCATTACTGAGACCTGTCTGTTTTTCTCCAATTAGATCCCACAGAGCTGGAAGCTAAACAAGAAGATGATTAAAAATCAAAAATCAATGAACGCAGCTTCTCACTGCTTCTTTACGGCTAGATCGCCACAGCAGGGACCAGTGAGGCTTATCAAGGCCAGGGCCTGCTCAAAATATTTCAAATATGGGATTGCATCAGCATTTATTCATTTGAATCAATGCCTGCATTTTATTTTGGGAAAAATAACACAGAAATTATGAAAGATTCCTGCACATTGAACCCTTGCAAAGATTGTGAATTTTAGAAGTTTGTTGGGTGTACAGATGACTGTAGGGGAATTGAATAGACATGAATAATGGGTCAGCTGTTACTAGCACAGTTTAGCACTGGAAACCAGGCTTGTGTCACTGATTGCTGCTTATTGCTGGGGCATTTCCATACCACCCAGCCAGCCTTCATTAATTATCACATCACTCGGAGGTTTGGGAGAGAGTAATCATCCGTGATGACATTCAGGATAATCACAGCTTTTGGAAAAGCGCAGGAGATCTTTGTAACTGTTGCCTTTCGGCCACACGTACGCACAGATATCTGCGCTCGTACAATTATGTCTGAGGATTATGCAAATAAATTCTCGGGGCTGTGATCGGGTCGGATAGCAGTTTAGAGGTCTGCTCAGGTCTCTGAGTTTGTTTTCACGTGCCTAAGTTTGGTTTGATCACAGGGCAGATTGTACGGCCAGATAGAGATCTCCCAGACTGCTCTGTGATTGTGTAGCAGGCCTGTGAGAGCGCGGCCAGGCGGCAGAGTGTCAGAGGGACGGGGAGGGGAGCGGGAGGGGCAGCAGTCAGCCCGCCACATCTGGAACCAACATGTCCGCCGACAGGAAGAGGGTAGAGGGGGTGGGGTCAAAGGGTCGGTCCGTGTTTCCTTTCAAAGTGCTGCGCTCCTGACTACTTCTGATAGATACTTTATCCCCAGCAAATTACCACGTTTGAAAGCGTAATTAGCGAATCTGTTTTCTTAATCACAGAGCTCTCTCTCTCCTTCTCTCCCGGTGCTAGTCGCTCTCTGCGGCCCTCCGATCTCGACACGGCACGAACAGCACCTTGTCAGCCCCGAGCGCTCCCTCCCACGGGGAGCTTTTAAACTCTGTCCAAACCACACTATTATCAGCTGCTGATAAAAGAGGAGAGATGATGCAGATTCTGCATTGTGCTAAAATATGGCCTGCAATTATTCCTCCTCTCTCTCTCTCTTCTCGAGTCATTGCAAGCTCAAGCACATCCCTTTCAAACACATCATATCCTGTTTGTAAGCATCCTGCAATCTATGGGGTGATTTGGTCGATGTGTTTTAAACTCTCCCCATCTATCTATCATCTTCTCCCTGTCCGTTTCTCTCTCCCCATCCCTGGACCCTTTTGTGCGAGAAATGGCATTTTTGGGAGCTGACGAAAGACGTCCCGGAGTGTAATTAGTGAATCAGTCTTAATGTGGTTCCAGATGATTTACCAAGTGGTGGTTTCCTGTGGCGCTGAGACAGTGGGGCAGATTAAGACCCAGGCAGTTTGGATAGCTGGCCCCGTCTCCCTCCACAGGGACAGAGGAATGGGCCGGTTGGCAACGCTCTCATAACTCTCCCACCAAATGGGGCTGTCAGCTAAATATTTTGCCTATTAGATGAATACGAGATAGTAGGGAAAATAAACAAGGAGAGAGGCAGAGCACTCCGGCTAAGTGCTGCAACGATCAGCCCAGCACTGCCGTGCCCAGAGGGGCCCAGAGCCTCGATGACAAACGGGATTCCGGCTCTGCTGTGCCCCAGCTGCCATGTCCTGCTTCAGATCCATCTCTCTCTATTTCTCTCTGTTTCTCTGTATGTCTCTCTCTCTCTCTCTCTCTCTCTCTCTCTCACTCTATCTCTCTCTTTCTCTCTCTCTCTCTCTCCATTGTTATGGTCTAGAGCAAGAGGAGATTCTCATAAGAACATACAGGAAAAAGAAAGCAAAAACAAAAACACATGAGCACATTCCAGCTGAAGGTTTAAATAGGGGAATCCAGTACTTGTACTTGCCAAGTATATTTTTTCATTCCATTGTTTTTTTCCTTATTATGTAATCATTTAACAAGAGGTATTTAAAGGATTTGCTCTCACTAATTTAATGGTATTTATTTAGGATCACTGGGAGAGTTTTTACAATTTAAAAAAGTTGGTAGGCAATTTAATTGTTTTCTCTCACGCTTTTCTTAAACTTTATAGTTAAGGGGGATGGGTTTATGAATTGCACAGTTAACAAGGAGGGTCCCATTGTCAGTTGTTCCTCCTTAAAATCCCCCATTTAGTAAGTATCATTGATCGATTTGGTGGTCCTGCTCTACAGGTTGAATGGTGGTCCATTCGAAGAGGAGAAGCCGCTGATGACCAGCCATGCGTCACGTGACCTAGAAGATGAGGAAGGGGAGGAGCTCGGTGCTGATGAAGAAGATGGGGACGAGCCTAGTGACACTCCTGGGAAACCAGAAGGTGAAGTGCTTCCTAGCAACCTCGATGACGACATCATGCAAGACGAAATGGACTTTAATGGGCCGAACGACTTGGACCTCAACTGCAAAACCTCTCCAAGGAGGTAAGTTCAATACAGAGGCACAAGCTACCAAAATATTCTACCATTCTTAGCAGTGCTGTCAAAACCATTGAAATTACATTATTTTCATTCTCTGCCTTCGTCTCCAGGTATGAGGATGAGGAGGAGCAGAGTGGCTACTCAGCCCTGGATCATATTCGCCACTTTTCAGACATGCGCAAGATGGAGGAGAGCGAGTTGAGTGACGGAGACGGAGACGGAGACGGAGACGAGGACGGAGGATCTTTTGGCTCCCCCACTCTGACTGAAGCGGTCAAACAGCCACTCTATAGGAAATCCAAATCCCAGGTAACATTGTCGCAGAAACATTTATGTTTGTGCATGCGTGTGTGTGTGTGTGTGTGAGAGAGAGAGAGAGAAAGAGAGAGAGGGGGAGTTTGCATGTATTTTCATACATATTTACAAATGTATTTACATGCAAGCATGGTGTTTAAATGGAAACCGTCTCTCTCTCTCCCCCAGGCTTATGCCATGATGTTGTCTCTGGCTGACAAGGACTCTCTCCACCCAGCCTCCCACACTCCGGCCACCATGTGGCACAGTCTGGCACGCGCCGCTGCCGAATCCAGTGCCATCCAGTCCCTTAGCCACGTATGATGACACCCCTCTGCGCCTGCCCCTTTCACCTCTCACCCCCCAACCCTGACCTATGGCACTGGGAGCCCATTGTGGGGCCGTCCGCGGGGCCCCTGGCCCTCTGCCCCTGACCGTCCACAGACTGACTGCTGAGCAGAACCACGGCCCATCTGACTGCTGAGCGGAACGCCTTACACACAAAGCAGGGTCACTGTCCCAGCAAAACCCAGCCCAACTCCAAGCCCAAAAAAACTCAAACACATATAGAGCAAAATGTCCCTCTGTGACCTTAAAATTGATTAATTACATTAACGTCAACCAAGATGATAGCGATGATGATGATTATGGTGAAAATAATAATGCTAAAGTAATAATAGCTGTATTTATTCTGCTGAATTTCTATGTTTTGCACAGCAAAGGCAGCTGGTGGACAGGGAAGATGGATGTGCTGATGTATCATTGCTAGATTGCATTTATTGCCCAGCACATACAAAGCAAGAAGAACATTTCAAGCTGAGAGAGTAAGATCGGTTGTGTCTCCAAGATAGCCGGTCTCAGCCTAGTACGTTTCACCATGTGTAAAGTAGAAACCCCGTCTCTGTCAGTCTCTCTCATTTGACGAGGAATATCTTTGAAATGTATTACAAGAATTCCCTTTAACCCCTGGAGATACACAGGTGTTTCTCATAAAACCCATACTTGATGATAAAAATGAAGGGTGGGGTTCACTAGCAACCTGGGTTCAAATGAAAACCCTCTCCATGTAAGGACAGCACTAGCAGCGCTGCAATGAGAATATCACTGATGTTTGAAGTCACTGAAGAACAAAAGAAAAAAAGTAATTGTAAAACTGAAATCAGGCCAGTTTCCCATCTGCGTTTGCATAGCTGCGTGTGTCTGCACAATCATAGCACTGTACACAAGTGTCTACCAACTGTTCTCCACTGCACTCCATCCTGCCCGCCTGCGCTATCTGTGAAAGGATATAAATAGATTGTCTTTTTAGTGGAAGAAAAGAAAACACAATGTTTTTTACTGAGATAAGTAGCAAGTGCTGAAGTTAATTGTTGTTCTGTAAAGGGCATATGTCTTTTCAAAACCCTTGAACCCATCCTAGTCAGCCAACAATACCACTAAATAGCCTGAATGCTAGTCGTTAGCTACTCCATGCTCGTGTGTCTTTCATTTTTAGAC